>NC_090649.1:92598359-92631834 GCF_040937935.1 Hyperolius riggenbachi
CTGGCACGGTGGCTGTTGCTGGCACGGTGGCTGTTGCTGCTGCTAGCACAGTGTCAGCTGCTAATCAGTGACCGTTACTGCTGCTGGCACAGCGGCAGCTGCTAGTCAGTGACCGTTACTGCTGCTGGCACAGTGGCAGCTGCTAATCAGTGGTTGTTACTGCTGCTGGCACAGAGGTGGCTGCTAATCAGTGGCTGTTACTGCTGCAGGCATCGTGGCAGCTGCTAATCGGTGGCTGTTACAGCTGCTGGCACAGTGGCAGCTGATAATCTGTGACCGTTGCTGCTGCTGGCACAGTGGCGGATGCGAATCAGTGGCTGTTACTGCTGCTGGCACAGTGGCAGCTGCTAATCAGTAGCTGTTACTGCTGCTGGCACGGTGGCGGCTGCTAATCAGTGGCTATTACTGCTGTTGGCGTAGTGGCAGCTACTAATCAGTGGCTGTTATGGCTGATGACACAGCGGCGGCTGCTAATCAATGGCTGCTGCTAATCATTGGCTGTTACTGCTGTTTGCCTAGTGGCATCTGCTTATCAGTGGCTGTTACTGCTGTTGTCATAGTGGCAGCTGCTAATCAGTGCCTGTTACTGCTGCTGGCATAGTAACCACTCCTAATCAGTGGTTGTTACTGCTGCTGGCCTCTGCATGCAGCACTGCAGCTACAGCCTGCGGTCTGCATGGAATTAACAACTGTAGAGAGCTTTGGGGCCACCAGAAATGGCTCTGCGGACCGCATTTGGCCACAGGGCCGGCCTTTGGACATGCCTGCTGTAGGTGCTCACTATAACTCTCCGTGGCTGTAGACTTCTCTGTATCCACACCAGGGTCCTCAGCCTCCCACTTGTGAGATGGAGCTCCATGTCTGAACAGGGAAGTGGGTGAAGATACAACCTGAACAAGCAGGGCCAGCCAGGCACATGGAGGCTTGTCGACACGACTCAGTCCACTACTAATATGGAGTATCCTCAGATGTGAATTCTCATTGCATTCCACTGGTTATATTAACCCAGGAAACCCCTGATTTAAAGAGGAGCTGTCAGCTATACTATCTCAGAAAACAACAACACATATATAAGTAGATAAATACTTGCTCTACTTACATAACATGTATTGCATTGTCCACGTTTTGATTTTAGTGATTTTTCTAAAACTAAAAGAGAGAATCCTTCTTAGTATTTCCCATTTTAATTGTGGCTATTTTGAAGCCAATCTTGATGTCATTTCCTCCCTTAGTCTCCTCTGCCTGATTTGCCCACCTTTCACTATAGAAAGTGCATTGTCTCAGCATGATAAATACTGGCCAATCAGAGAGGAACAAAGGTGTGGGAGGGGAAAACAGGAGGGAAAGAGGCTTCAGCCAATCAGGCTGCATTAGTGAAGTCCGAGGTTAAGTAGAGAAGCAAAAAGGACAACCCAGCATGCTCTACAACTTCCTTTTTGTGTACCAAATAAGAGTCAGGTAAACTGGGGAATGAACCTTTATCAACAAGAAAAGTAATAGTGATTTTAACTTTTGGATTGCCAGGTTAGCATCCTTATTACTTGTTTACCATATAAAAATAAAGAATTGTTTTTTGAGCTTATGCCCGACAGTTACTCTTTAAAAGAATCACGCACTTAGCGCACACACCTCAACGGCTGCACTAAGCCGGTGCCCACACGAAGCTACCGCCCACAACTGTGCTGCGCTAAGCCACTGACCACACTAACCATCGCCCACAACTGCACCACCCACACTAAGCCGACACCCATAGGTGCTTACAGGTCTGTGCATATTTACAAACATTGGTTAATATATAGGATTTATTTATAATCCATGCAGTATGGGGGGGGGGGACAAGACCGTTCATTGTGGATGTCTTTATACACCTTTTATTTTATATTTTTGTGTACATTACTGCCTGTCACTGCACTAAATAGGGTAACAAGGGGATAGGGACGTGTTGGCCTTGATTGTACTATGGTTTTCAGAGCAGCAGTTGTTTCCCCCAACTCTTATTACTTCAGCATTATCTTCTAGTGAAGAGCTTTGCCCCTAGCAGCACTGAATGCTGGCAGAGTGTCTCTGTTGTCATAGGCAGCACTTCTACTGTACAAAGCCATTAGAAGTGTAATCATCTCAGTGTGACACCTCAGTTCACAGGCTCATTATGTTCTGAAGAGGTGACACAATTCAGCAATTTTGACCACAAACAAAGTTAAAATGCACTCTGAGCTGTGATACCTCTTTGGGAAGTAATGACACAGCAGGAAGAGGCTTCACATAGATCAGGTCATTCTGTCTGGAAGGGACAACTGGAAACTTTCTCCCAGTAATTGGAGCTAGCTCTGCAGATTCCTTGAGTTTCTTGTACCACGTTTCTGGAATTTGGCCATTCTCGCCTCTCTGGGAAGCAGGAAGAGGACATCTGTGAAGGTACTGGAGGTCAGCAAACATGAATGGGCTACACAGCCAGAGGGTTATCAATGCAATTATAATGGAAAGTTCAGGCAGAGCTACATTCGCCAGAGACCCATCGCTGCAAGGCGAGCGTGCTAAGCACTACGCCACCGTGCTGCCTGGTACATTTGTATTGTAGGATGCCCAGGCAGGGGTTGGATGGGGGTGGCAGCTTCAGAAGCTGCTTTGCGTAAAAACACTAGCTCACAGCTTGTGAATTTAAGGAAAGGAAAAGTCACTGTGCTTTTGAACACGCACTGCGCATGCGCTAAATATAGAGCTGCCCCCACCCGTATCCAACCAATCACAATGGGAGTTGGGAAGGGAGCATGCACAACAGGCAATAAATGACATGTGCATATGTTAGCTGCGACGCTTTCCATTTTTTCCACCACTTAAAATCATGCACAGGTGAAGCTTTTGCAGGCCACATGAAATGGCCAAGCACTGGTTTTTATCCAACCTAATTTTTCCTATATGAGAAATCGCACAAGAAATGGCATATCTGTAATTATATTGGTATCTGTGGAAGAATATAAAATGACTTGCGTCAATAAGCTGTGTGGCTAGATGTTCTTTCACAAATAAACATTGAAACAAAACTTTATTGGCTATAGAAGTTTTCCCACATCCCTAGCATGCAGGTTAATGATACCTCTGGTGCCCTGCAGTGCCTCAGAAGCTCTGTTACAGGCAAATCCAGTTCTTTCTGGTCAGGGGAGGAAGCTTGTGAAAACTTAGGTCCAACAGATGTCTATGAAATGTTGTGTCAAGAGGTGGATCTCTGGGTGTGAAGGGAATTCATTCATAACAGGATATAGATTTAATCGTTGCAGGGGTTATGCAGTGAAATAATGATAGACCTGACATGAAAGGACATGTGCGAGTGATGCAGATTGGCCTCAGTTTAAGCCGAGGGACGTCAGCAATCTGTTAAGTGGCATCAGGGGAATGCTGGGAATTATCCTGTTACCTGGAATTGAGCAGTTTCCTCAGGAATGTTAAATCTGTGGGTTGGGTGTCACATCAGAGTTGTCTGACACATGGCAAGCTTGACAGGCTGTAAAGCGATGAGCTTGCCAGTAGCAGATGGGGCCAGTGTGAGGAGTTTTTGCACACATACAGTCAAATGGTATGATTTGTTAAACATTAGGACGCATGGCTCACACAGCCAATCACCTGCTTCATTTTTTTTTCTTCAAGTCGGTGTGGAAATAAGGATAAACTGATTGGCTCAAAAAAAAGGGGTTTGATCAAAAAATAACCAACCTCTAGAGGGAAGGAGGTGTCCCAAGTGAGGAAATACCAGTGAAAGCTGTAGTCTCTTATCTCCTGAAATGACTACCGCCATACATTTCCTCACTAATGGTCAGATACCATCACACCTGCAACTTTTTCCCTTCATAGCAAATTTTCCAATCCTCAATGATTTTTGCCACCTTTTCTCACTCTCAAACACAGGTCTTCTCATGATTTTCAAACCTTTTAGAACTTTGAGGCAGGGGTCACACTTACCGGCTTTCGTACGCGTTTTCTGCACAGAAAAACTGACTTCAACTGAGAATTCATGTTAATCAATGAGCTAGGTCACACTTTAATGCAGATTTCGCATGCAGAAAAAAAACTGACATCTTGCGCAATTTGTCTGTTTTCTCTATAAATTACATTAGCTGTTGTAAGGTAGAGGTCACATTTGTCTTTCAGTTTTCTGAAAAGTGTAGAAACTGAAAGACAAGTGTGACCCCTGCCTTACTTTCCGCCGTAATCAAAGCCTTGCAACCTTAAAGTGAACCCAAGGTGAGAGTGATATGGAGGCTGCCATATTTATTTCCTTTTAAACAATGCCAGTTGCCTGGCAGCCCTACTGGTCTATTTGGCTGTAGTAGTGGGTGAATCACACCTGAAACAAGCATGCAGCTAATCTTGTCTGTTCTGACAATAATGTCAAACGTCTGATCTGCTGCATGCTTGTTCAGGGTCCATGGCTAAACGTATTAGAGGAAGAGGATCAGCAGGGCAGCCAGGCAACTGGCATTTCTTAAAAGGTGATAAATATGGCAGCCTCTATATAACTCTCACCTCAGGCTCACTTCAATATGCACTTTTTCAGACAAACATTTTCTCCTAAGTTTTCTCCTATGTGATCATTTTTCATCTTTTTAAAATAACTTTTCAGCACTTTGCAATTGAAAATGTCCAAAAAGTACATGATAAAGTATTTTCTTGCTTGCTGATGGCTCAAAGTGCATTTTTTGATAAGTTGTTGAGTTATCACCTAGGAGAAAAAGTGAATTGAATAAAAGCCCATCTGGTTTAGTCTCCCTTCACCTTACTTAGTGCCTCAGCCCCACTTCCCTCCAGTTTGTTTGTCTATACTTACTCCCCACTCCATAGACATAAACACACGGAATCTTGGTCATGCTGGATGTCCAAATGTTTAAGTCAACTGGTAGAAAGCTGTTGGTGATTATAGTAAATGGTCAATGAGATGAATATATGAGCAATTCTGTCTTGCATGCTTAATTCATTTTCACTCAATTTCATTCAGTTAATATACAGTATGCACAGAGTGCTGTTTGGTGACACTCCATGGATGTACTGTATGCAGAGAGTGCTGTTTGGTGACACGCCATGGATGTACTGTATGCACAGAGTGCTGTTTGGTGACACTCCATGGATGTACTGTAGGCACAGAGTGCTGTTTGGTGACACTCCATGGATGTACTGTAGGCATAGAGTGCTGTTTGGTGACACTCCATGGATGTACTGTAGGTACAGAGTGCTGTTTGGTGACACTCCATGGATGTACTGTAGGTACAGAGTGCTGTTTGGTGACACTCCATGGATGTACTGTATGCACAGAGTGCTGTTTGGTGACACTCCATGGATGTACTGTATGCAGAGAGTGCTGTTTGGTGACACTCCATGGATGTACTGTATGCAGAGAGTGCTGTTTGGTGACACTCCATGGATGTACTGTATGCAGAGAGTGCTGTTTGGTGACACTCCATGGATGTACTGTATGCAGAGAGTGCTGTTTGGTGACACTCCATGGATGTACTGTATGCACAGAGTGCTGTTTGGTGACACTCCATGGATGTACTGTATGCACAGAGTGCTGTTTGGTGACACTCCATGGATGTACTGTAGGCACAGAGTGCTGTTTGGTGACACTCCATGGATGTACTGTAGGTACAGAGTGCTGTTTGGTGACACTCCATGGATGGACTGTATGCACAGAGTGCTGTTTGGTGACACTCCATGGATGTACTGTATGCAGAGAGTGCTGTTTGGTGACACTCCATGGATGTACTGTATGCACAGAGTGCTGTTTGGTGACACTCCATGGATGTACTGTATGCACAGAGTGCTGTTTGGTGACACTCCATGGATGTACTGTAGGCACAGAGTGCTGTTTGGTGACACTCCATGGATGTACTGTAGGCACAGCCAGCTGTTTGGTGACACTCCATGGATGTACTGTAGGCACAGAGAGGGGTTTGGTAACACTCCATGGATGTACTGTAGGCACAGGGAGGTGTTTGGTGACACTCCATGGATGTACTGTATGCACAGAGTGCTGTTTGGTGACACTCCATGGATGTACTGTGTGCACAGAGAGGTGTTTGGTGACAGTCCGTGGATGTACTGTAGGCACAGAGAGGTGTTTGGTGACACTCCATGGATGTACTGTATGCACAGAGTGCTGTTTGGTGACACTCCATGAATGTACTGTATGCACAGAGTGCTGTTTGGTGACACTCCATGGATGTACTGTATGCACAGAGTGCTGTTTGGTGACACTCCATGGATGTACTGTATGCACAGAGTGCTGTTTGGTGACACTCCATGGATGTACTGTATGCACAGAGTGCTGTTTGGTGACACTCCATGGATGTACTGTAGGCACAGAGTGCTGTTTGGTGACACTCCATGGATGTACTGTAGGCACAGAGTGTTGTTTGGTGACACTCCATGAATGTACTGTATGCACAGAGTGCTGTTTGGTGACACTCCATGGATGTACTGTATGGACAGAGTGCTTTCTGGTGACACTCCATGGATGTACTGTATGCACAGAGTGCTGTTTGGTGACACTCCATGGATGTACTGTAGGCACAGAGAGATGTTTGTGCATACAGTACATCCATGGAGTGTCACCAAACAGTACTCTGTGCATACAGTACATCCATGGAGTGTCACTAAACAGCACTCTGTGCCTACAGTACATCCATGGAGTGTCACCAAACAGCACTCTGTGCCTACAGTACATCCATGGAGTGTCACCAAACAGCACTCTGTGCATACAGTACATCCATGGAGTGTCACCAGAGTGCTGTTTGGTGACACTCCATGGATGTACTGTATGCAGAGAGTGCTGTTTGGTGACACGCCATGGATGTACTGTATGCAGAGAGTGCTGTTTGGTGACACTCCATGGATGTACTGTAGGCACAGAGTGCTGTTTGGTAACACTCCATGGATGTACTGTAGGCACAGAGTGCTGTTTGGTGACACTCCATGGATGTACTGTACGCACAGAGTGCTGTTTGGTGACACTCCATGGATGTACTGTAGGCACAGAGTGCTGTTTGGTGACACGCCATGGATGTACTGTATGCAGAGAGTGCTGTTTGGTGACACTCCGTGGATGTACTGTAGGCACAGAGTGCTGTTTGGTGACACTTCATGGATGTACTGTAGGCACAGAGAGGTGTTTGGTGACACTCCATGGATGTACTGTAGGCACAGAGTGCTGTTTGGTGACACTCCATGAATGTACTGTATGCACAGAGTGCTGTTTGGTGACACTCCATGGATGTACTGTATGCACAGAGTGCTGTTTGGTGACACTCCATGGATGTACTGTATGCACAGAGTGCTGTTTGGTGACACTCAATGGATGTACTGTATGCACAGAGTGCTGTTTGGTGACACTCCATGGATGTACTGTAGGCACAGAGTGCTGTTTGGTGACACTCCATGGATGTACTGTAGGCACAGAGTGCTGTTTGGTGACACTCCATGGATGTACTGTAGGCACAGAGTGTTGTTTGGTGACACTCCATGGATGTACTGTATGCACAGAGTGCTGTTTGGTGACACTCCATGGATGTACTGTATGGACAGAGTGCTTTTTGGTGACACTCCATGGATGTACTGTAGGCACAGAGTGCTGTTTGGTGACACTCCATGGATGTACTGTGTGCACAGAGAGGTGTTTGGTGACAGTCCGTGGATGTACTGTAGGCACAGAGAGGTGTTTGGTGACACTCCATGGATGTACTGTATGCACAGAGTGCTGTTTGGTGACACTCCATGAATGTACTGTATGCACAGAGTGCTGTTTGGTGACACTCCATGGATGTACTGTATGCACAGAGTGCTGTTTGGTGACACTCCATGGATGTACTGTATGCACAGAGTGCTGTTTGGTGACACTCCATGGATGTACTGTAGGCACAGAGTGCTGTTTGGTGACACTCCATGGATGTACTGTAGGCACAGAGTGCTGTTTGGTGACACTCCATGGATGTACTGTAGGCACAGAGTGCTGTTTGGTGACACTCCATGGATGTACTGTAGGCACAGAGTGCTGTTTGGTGACACTCCATGGATGTACTGTAGGCACAGAGTGTTGTTTGGTGACACTCCATGAATGTACTGTATGCACAGAGTGCTGTTTGGTGACACTCCATGGATGTACTGTATGCACAGAGAGCTGTTTAGTGACGCTCCATGGATGTACTGTAGGCACAGAGAGGTGTTTGGTGACACTCCATGGATGTACTGTAGGCACAGAGTGCTGTTTGGTGACACTCCATGGATGTACTGTAGGTACAGAGTGCTGTTTGGTGACACTCCATGGATGTACTGTAGGTACAGAGTGCTGTTTGGTGACACTCCATGGATGTACTGTAGGTACAGAGTGCTGTTTGGTGACACTCCATGGATGTACTGTATGCACAGAGTGCTGTTTGGTGACACTCCATGGATGTACTGTATGCACAGAGTGCTGTTTGGTGACACTCCATGGATGTACTGTATGCACAGAGTGCTGTTTGGTGACACTCCATGGATGTACTGTAGGCACAGAGTGCTGTTTGGTGACACTCCATGGATGTACTGTAGGCACAGAGTGCTGTTTGGTGACACTCCATGGATGTACTGTAGGCACAGAGTGTTGTTTGGTGACACTCCATGAATGTACTGTATGCACAGAGTGCTGTTTGGTGACACTCCATGGATGTACTGTATGGACAGAGTGCTTTTTGGTGACACTCCATGGATGTACTGTATGCACAGAGTGCTGTTTGGTGACACTCCATGGATGTACTGTAGGCACAGAGAGGTGTTTGTGCATACAGTACATCCATGGAGTGTCACCAAACAGTACTCTGTGCATACAGTACATCCATGGAGTGTCACTAAACAGCACTCTGTGCCTACAGTACATCCATGGAGTGTCACCAAACAGCACTCTGTGCCTACAGTACATCCATGGAGTGTCACCAAACAGCACTCTGTGCCTACAGTACATCCATGGAGTGTCACCAAACAGCACTCTGTGCATACAGTACATCCATGGAGTGTCACCAGAGTGCTGTTTGGTGACACTCCATGGATGTACTGTATGCAGAGAGTGCTGTTTGGTGACACGCCATGGATGTACTGTATGCAGAGAGTGCTGTTTGGTGACACTCCATGGATGTACTGTAGGCACAGAGTGCTGTTTGGTAACACTCCATGGATGTACTGTAGGCACAGAGTGCTGTTTGGTGACACTCCATGGATGTACTGTAGGCACAGAGTGCTGTTTGGTGACACTCCATGGATGTACTGTAGGCACAGAGTGCTGTTTGGTGACACGCCATGGATGTACTGTATGCAGAGAGTGCTGTTTGGTGACACTCCGTGGATGTACTGTAGGCACAGAGTGCTGTTTGGTGACACTTCATGGATGTACTGTAGGCACAGAGTGCTGTTTGGTGACACTCCATGGATGTACTGTAGGCACAGAGTGCTGTTTGGTGACACTCCATGGATGTACTGTAGGCACAGAGTGCTGTTTAGTGATGCTCCATGGATGTACTGTATGCACAGAGAGCTGTTTAGTGACGCTCCATGGATGTACTGTGGGCACAGAGAGGTGTTTGGTGACACTCCATGGATGTACTGTAGGCACAGAGTGCTGTTTGGTGACACTCCATGGATGTACTGTAGGTACAGAGTGCTGTTTGGTGACACTCCATGGATGTACTGTAGGTACAGAGTGCTGTTTGGTGACACTCCATGGATGTACTGTAGGTACAGAGTGCTGTTTGGTGACACTCCATGGATGTACTGTAGGCACAGAGTGCTGTTTGGTGACACTCCATGGATGTACTGTAGGCACAGAGTGCTGTTTGGTGACACTCCATGGATGTACTGTAGGCACAGAGTGCTGTTTGGTGACACTCCATGGATGTACTGTAGGTACAGAGTGCTGTTTGGTGACACTCCGTAGATGTACTGTAGGCACAGAGAGGTATTTGGTGACACTCCATGGATGTACTGTAGGCACAGAGTGCTGTTTGGTGACACTCCATGGATGTACTGTAGGCACAGAGTGCTGTTTGGTGACACTCCATGGATGTACTGTAGGCACAGAGAGGTGTTTGGTGACACTCCATGGATGTACTGTAGGTACAGAGTGCTGTTTGGTGACACTCCGTGGATGTACTGTAGGTACAGAGTGCTGTTTGGTGACACTCCGTGGATGTACTGTAGGCACAGAGAGGTATTTGGTGACACTTCATGGATGTACTGTAGGCACAGAGTGGGGTTTGGTCCCCATTGGCTAGTTCCACAGTAACCTTCTCACAATAAAGTTTAGTAGGTGTCTCATTGTTTTCCTGTCTGTTTAGCAGTATCTTGTTAAGCTGAAGAAGTGTTGGTAGCTTTGTGTTTATGTGTGTGTATGAATGGGCCTAGCACAGATGTGGCAGGCGAGTTCAGGAGGAAGTAGGTCAGCGTGTTAATGACTTCACGCAGCTTGTGTCTAGTGCTGAGTGGAAACACATGCATCCTACACTGTACAAACATGTTCAAGGGTAATCAGCGATATTAACAAGTCAGACCCAACGTCAGGAAATCCTAGTGATTTCCTTCAGCCAAGACGCGCCCTGTGCCTTCTGTCATTTGTTTATTTAACGTCTTTATCTCTTAATCTCCGTATCTCTTTATCTCCTAATGACTCTTGCAGCTCACAGCAATAACTTGCTAAACTAGTTCTAATTTTGTTGTTGTTGTTTTGGTGTAAACAACAAAAAAAGCACATTTGATTCTGCAATTTTACTTTTGTATTTCTCCACTTTTCAGGAGAGAGAAAAAAACAATTCTGATCAAATTATCTCTATATAGGTCAAGTGTTTTAATTACCTGTAATGTACTGTGACTAGTCACTGAGGTGGCTCAGCATGTTTCATTGTAAAAGCTGCCTTGCATGTCTGTTATCTGTTGGTGAGACGGTAGTGCTTATTTTTAAAGGGAACCTCAAGTGAGAGGGATATGGAGGCTGCCATATTTATTTATTTTAAAGTGGACCTGAACTCTTGCAGAGGACACAAGAAAAACAGAGAAATGCACCCTGTTTGTTTTTAGAGAGAAGAGCCGAATTCACCATCATCTTCAAGTTATCACAAGTGTAATTTGAGCTCTTATCCCTGTCAGCACAGGAATTCTGCAGTCCTCAGCAGACACACCTTAAATGTTAACACCGGATGTTAACCCTTTGTCTGCTTCCATGAAAGGAGGAAGTAGACACACTGTAGATTTAGAGTTCTGTAAGCTGTTATTTAAAGGTTATTATAATGTTGCTTATCTTTTAAAGCAGAGAGGAAATTCTGAGTTCAGGACCGCTTTAAACAATACCAGTTGCCTGGCAGCCCTCTTCGGCTGCAGTGGTGTCTGAATCGCACACCTGAAACAAGCATGCAGCTAATCCAGTCAGAGCTCCTAATCTGCATGGTTGTTCAGGGTCTATGGCTGAAAGTATTCAGATACTTTGGCACTAACCGTTGTGTTGCACATCCAGAAAATAGTATCTCAATCGTGTTCAGAAGCATATGGTGCAGCATACAGTCCATAGATGTATGCTTGCAATGCATAACCATGACCCAGCTGAATAGTGTTGCCATGGTTTTCAGCAGCACATTTGCTTCGTAATCACAATTTGCAGTTGAAAAGGTGGCCACTAACGCTACACTTTGCTGAACGATCGTTTACAAACGATTATTTGTATGAATGATCAGAAATGATCGTTTGGGACCTCTAATAGACAAAAATATCCTAACCTATACGATCAGATTGATGGGATCGATCCGAAAATCAGATCAAATTCATTGATCGGATTAATTAGGAGATTTTCATTTGTTAGTGTTCCCAAATGATCCTTTCCCAATCATTCATATGAATAATCGTTCATAAATGATCGTCAAATTGTATTGTTAGTGGCCACCTTTAGAAGCATCAGTATTGGTGCAGAATTGTAGCAGTGGATTGAAGCCATGTTTTAATTACCGGGACATCATGTGTACAACAGATATCTAATGTTTAGAAGGCTGCGCTACACAACATGATTTTCACATACAAATGTACATTAACTACCTCCATACCGACAGTCTCTGGCTCTTTAAAGAGAATCTGTACTCTAAAATTCTTACAATAAAAAGCATACCATTCTATTCATTATGTTCTCCTGGGCCCCTCTGTGCTGTTTGTGCCACTCCCTGCTGCAATCCTGGCTTGTAATTGCCAGTTTTAGGCAGTGTTTACAAACAAAAGACATGGCTGCTAACCAGAGTGTGATAGGCTGAGAGGAGCTCAGTCTGTGACTCACAGCCTGCAGGGGGCCTGGAGAGGGTGTGTATAGCTTCTATCCTATCACAAGCAGAGCAGCACATTCCAGCCTGAGTGCCTGAGCCCGACAAAGCCGTCAGAGGAAAGAAGATTAGATCATATAACAGAGATAACACAGCCACTGTGCAACTAGGAAAGGTTGCAGTAAGACAGACCACATTAGAACAGGTATAGGAACTTATAGGATAGAAGAAGTAAGGCTGAAAATTTTGTTACAGAGTCCCTTTAAGGACCAGAGACTGCTGGTAACGTTAAAAGCCGGCTCCCAATAAATCAACGCACCCCGCCACTCTTCCATTGACGCAGGTCCCTCTCTCTGTTATCGATATGACAGCAGAGCTCTGTGCGCCAATCAGGAGCCGCTTTCACTGGCTCCTGACCCTGTCTATCAAGGTAAGCCAATGGGATTGGCTTAGTGATGACAGGGCCAGGAGCTAATGAAATCTGCTCCCGACCGTCTGAAAGAGCTGTGCTGTCATATTGATGCAGAGCAAGTGAGTTGCGCATGGGACAGAGCGGTGGGACCACGCAGCGCCGATTGTTGAAATCTACGTCCTGTCAGAGCCGCGCAGCCACAAGCAAGACATAGATTTCAACCGCACTGGTCCGGAAGCAGTTAAAAGTCCTATCTAATTCAGGGTATCATCATAAGCTGCTTGGCACAGATGATCCACCACCACACCCGATGTAAACCGACTCAAAAGATCAAAAGACCTATATGTAGGTCAGCATACACCTTGGGATACTAGGCTGTCCAACAGCTCACTGTCTCAACCGGTAGGAATAGTCTACTACTATAGTATCCTCTTAATAATAGAAGACCAGACATCCTTGCAGCAATTCCTCAAAGCAAAAAATCTCCAATAGTGTAAAACCATCATGTTTTTATTGACTCTAAGGGCTTGTTCACACTGCAAGAGATTTGTAAGTGCTAGTGATTTTGAAAACCTTTTCTAATGCAATGCTATGGGGAATTTTTACAAAATCACATCACTTCAGTATGAACACTCACATAGGATTACATTAGCAAGAGCTTTTAACCACTTCCTGTCCCCATGAAGTGAAAAGAAGTCTCTGCACTCTCAACCCTACAAAATCTTAGATAACACTGTTTATTTATCTCTAACTTGATAACATCACTACAGAGTTGTAAAGGAATGACAGCAAACCCCTCTCCTCCTCCCAGGGAAATCAATAGCAGAGTTAATTAGTATACAAGTGTAAAATACACATTCCAGGAGCAGACAGTTGCAGATTGTATACCTTACTTAATTGTTACATCTAACACATTATCAAAAAAATGAACTGTTTAACCTCCCCGGCGTTCTATTGAGATCGCCAGGGAGGCTGCGGGAGGGTTTTTTTTTTCATAAAAAAAATCTATTTCATGCAGCCAACTGAAAGTTGGCTGCATGAAAGCCCACTAGAGGGCGCTCCGGAGGCGTTCTTCTGATCGCCTCCGGCAAGCATAAGTAACAAGGAAGGCTGCAATGAGCAGCCTTCCTTGTTTGGCTTTCCTCGTCGCCATGGCGACGAGCGGAGTGACGTCATGGACGTCAGCCGACGTCCTGACGTCAGCCGCCTCCGATCCAGCCCTTAGCGCTGGCCGGAACTGATTGGTCCGGCTGCGCAGGGCTCGGGCGGCTGGGGGGACCCTCTTTCGCCGCTGCTCGCGGCGGCGATCAGGCAGCACACGCGGCTGGCAAAGTGCCGGCTGCGTGTGCTGCTTTTTATTTGAGGAAAATCGGCCCAGCAGGGCCTGAGCGGCAGCCTCCGGCGGTGATGGACGAGCTGAGCTCGTCCATACCGCTCAGGAGGTTAAGTAAACCGAAGGGATCAACAAATAAAAAGTGTGGGTTTAATGTACAATAGAACTGTTTACAGAAGGTTCAAGCAAAATAAAAAAATGAGTTTCACTTACCTGGGTCTTCTACCAGCCCCATGCAGCCATCCTGTGCCCTCGTAGTCACTCACTGCTGCTCCAGTCCCCCGCTGGCAGCTTGCCGACCTCGGAGGTCGGCGGGACACATTGCGTACATTTTTACGCATTCCCGCTAGTCCAGGAGCATTAACACAAACATTTTTACGCGTTACTGGTTCAATACGTACGTTTTTACGCATTGAACCAGTAATGCGTAAAATGTATGTGTTAATGTTCCTACACTTGCGGGAATGCGTAAAAATGTACCCAATGCGGCCCGCCGACCTCCGAGGTCGGCAAGCTGCCAGCGGGGGACTGGAGCAGCAGTGAGTGACTACGAGGGCACAGGATGGCTGCATAAGGGCTGGTAGAAGCCCCAGGTAAGTGAAACTCATTTTATTTTGCTTGGACATTCCCTTTAAAGCTACACAAATGTATGAAAGTGGATAAATTGTGAACTTTTTCACTTCTTTCCTTATTTTCCTTTTAAAATGCATAGAAAATAAGGCGATTACTAAAAACAAATATCAGCCACAAAAAGCCTAATTTATCCTGAAAAAAAATATATTGATCATTTAGTTGTGATAATTATTGATCAAGTTATTGCCAAAGTAATTAGAGCTGAGCTGAAATGTGAAAATGGCAAGGGTAGGGAAGTGGTTAAAATTAAAAAGCGCTTAGAAAAGCTCTTGTAGTGTGAACAAGCCCTTAAACAGTTGTGCATTTACAGATTGAGTAGATATGACTCCGCATAGGGTTTTTAAAGAGAATCTGTATTGTTAAAATCGCACAAAAGTAAACATACCAGTGCGTTAGGGGACATCTCCTATTACCCTCTGACACAATTTCGCCGCTCCTCACCGTATTAAAAGTGGTTAAAAACAGTTTTAAAAAGTTTGTTTATAAACAAACAAAATGGCCACCAAAACAGGAAGTAGGTTGATGTACAGTATGTCCACACATAGAAAATACATCCATACACAAGCAGGCTGTATACAGCCTTCCTTTTGAATCTCAAGAGATCATTTGTGTGTTTCTTTCCCCCTGTTCTCATGCACTGAAGTTTCAGGCTGCTTGTTTCTTCCTGCAAACAGCTTTGCCCTTGTCTGTAATTCTTCAGTATGTGAAAGCCCAGCCAGCTCAGAGAACGATTTATCCAGCTTGTAAAAGATAAGAGAGAAGAGAGAAGCTGCTCTAATCCTAAATAACACACAGGCAGTGTGCATAGAGGGGCCTGGAAGGGGGAGTTCATAGCAGAACCACAACACTGAAGAACTTGGCAGCCTTCCAGACACAGGCCGACAAGTCTGACAGGGGAACGATACATTGATTTATTACAGAGACAGTGATAGTATAAAGTGCTGCAGTAAGCCAGAACACATTAGAATAGCTTTTTGAACTTGTAGGATGATAAAAAACAGGATGCAATTTTTGTTACGGAGTCTCTTTAAGATGGGCTCTCCCCTGTATGTTGGGCACTGGCTGGCTCTGATGGTGTTCTTCACTAGGGGTTGTGCTCTATGACTAGAGATGGCCCAGCCTTGGAGAACTCATGGAGAAGCACATGATTAGTTTGATCAGCTGATAGATTTGTAAGCCTCTGATTTGCTGGTCATGATCATGTGTTAAAGCAGGAAGTCATCTCAGCAAATCAGAGGCTTACAAATCTGTCAGCTGATAAAACTGATCATGTGCTTCTCCATGAGTTCTCCAAAGCTGGGTCATCTCTATCTATGACCTCTGGGACAAACTGTAACTGCTCTGCTTCTGGTCCTCGTGTTACTGGCTCACACCTCATCCAGACCCTCACAGCATGTTTCATCATAAATTACTCATCTGATGGAGCAGAGTGGTCTATACATGCAGATATGCACCCGGTTTATTAAGCTAGAACTCTTTACTGAACAGAACGCGCAGAGATAAAAATCATATACAACCATCATGTAATGCAGCTTACTTAGAATAGAGAGGGACACACAGTGAATACAGGAAATCACAATACCATAGAGATCATCACATCATTCTACAGACAGTGACATCTTGTGGTTGCTTTACTATACTGCAGTTAAAAGAAATTCTGTTGATACTTCCAACATCATCAGGGGCTACCAACATATAGAAGATTAGTTTGTACAATGCTTGGTAATACTGTGTCTTCATTGTGAACTTATCTTTTGGTTTTAGGCTCTGGGCCCCGCCCCCAAATGGTGCTCTTTTCTGGATAACCTGACTGAAGAACTGGAAGAGAATCCTGAGAGCACAGTGTATGATGACTACAAATTTGTCACCAAAAAAGATTTGGAAGATCTTGGTGAGTAACATCTGATCACCATCAGATTCAGAATATTCTGCTCTGCAGTTCTGTTATCAGGGAGTTGCAGGCAGGTGTGTGTGTGTGTGTGTGTGTGTGTGTGTGTGTGTGTGTGTGTGTGTGTGTGTGTGTGTGTGTGTGTGTGTGTGTGTGTGTGTGTGTGTGTGTGTGTGTGTGTGTGTGTGTGTGTGTGTGTGTGTGTGTGTGTGTGTGTGTGTGTGTGTGTGTGTGTGTGTGTGTGTGTGTCAGACTCTACCCAATTTAGAAAACTTTTGTCTTTATCCCCAATAGGGCTCATTAAAGCAATACTTCTAGTGGTTGTGGGAAATCACTAACATTTGAAACTTTTTTTTTTGTTTTGTTATTAATTTAAAGGACAACTGAACTGAGATGGATATGGTGGGTGCCATATGTATTTCCTTTTAAACAGTAGCAATTGCCTGTCTTCCTACTGATCTTTCATGCATCAGTAATGTGTGAATCGCCCGCCTGAAACAAGCATGTGTTAAATACAGTCAAATATCTGATCTGTCCACACTTGTCAGTCTGCAATGGATCCGTTGGATCCAATGCGGTAAGGGGACCGCTCTTTTGTGCTGTTTGTGATTTTTCCAGAAGAGTAAATGCAATTCCCACATAGCCTATGGCAGTGATGGCTGACCTTGGCATTCCAGCTGTGGTGGAACTACAAGCCCCATGAGGCATTGCAATACTCTGACAGCTCTAAGCATAACTCGGGGAGGCAGAGGCATGATGGGATTTGAAGTTTTGTGACAGCTGGAGTGCCAAGGTTAGCCATCACTGGCCTATGGTTTAAATGCATCTGCCTTGGGCTCCAGCCAGACAATAGTGGACCATCAGAGCAGGCACTACACTGTCCACTCCTGCTGGCCGGTCAAGGTCTGGCTGCAAGTGAGAAGTTAGCCTAATGGTTGTACTATAGAAAAGGAATGTTGTGTATTTGCATTGTCTGGATAAGGTCGATAAAACTGCATTGTATTTTGTTGATAAATGGTGAAAACCCTTTCCGTGTTAAGTAACAGTATTTGTTTGCTATCGATAGCGTCTTTCACCCCCACTCGTGAACCAGTTTAATCTATGGACAAAATGTCCACTTTACTATGCATGGAGTAAAGTGGTTCACAAGAAGGATGAGTGAGCCATCTGTAGCAAAGTGGATCAACCATCCCTACCTGGGTTCAAATTTCCACTCTTCTTGTTCAGTAAGCCAGCACCTATCCAGTAAGGAGTCTGTGGGCTAGACTCCTTAACACTACTACTGCCTATAAAGTGCGCACTAGTGGCTGCAGCTCTGGTGCTTTGAGTCCGCTAGGAGAAAAGCACAATATAAATGTTATTTGTCTTGTGTGTAAATAGAATGGGGTCTTCTGGCATCACTGATTATCAACATTCAATACATTTTCATCATCCTTACTCAGTCATTTTAAAGCATTTAAAATATTATACAAATGGGTATAATAAATAAAATAATGGGCCTTATTTAATTCACTTTTTCTTCTATGTTTTCTCCAAGGCGGTAATTTTTATCTTCTGTTTAAAATAACTTTTCAGCGCTCTGTAACTGAAAAAGTACCAAAATGTAGGTGAAAAATTACAATTAAAATGAAAATCTAAATTATTCTGAGTATTCTCTTGCTTGCTGGTGGCTTAAAAGACATTTTATTGATTAGGTGTGAAAATATCACCAAGGAGAAAACTCAGGAGAAAAAGTGAATTGAATAAGAGCCAATGGCCTAGATTCATAAAGAATTCCCGCATGCAGTAATGTAGAAAACAGTTGACTTTACTGAGCACTGAGCAAAATGTCAATTCATAAAAGCTGTTATCGCATGAAAAGCTGAAATTCCCGAGCAGTGAGGTAAATTACCGCCTTGTGCGGTGAACACCTCCAGCACGTCAGTAAATGTCAATTCATAAAGATTAGTGCAGGCCGGTAATGGAACGGAGAATACCGCCTGCTATGAAGGGATGAATGCAGACTCAGCAGAAGCAGTGAGACACAGGCAGCAGCAGAGCTATCGGAACAAACAAGGCTTCCCTGAAACAAGGCTTCCCTGAAACAAGGCTTCCCTAAATACCCTAGGCTGTGTTTTTAACCTCTTGAGTACCTGTTTTTCAGATGTACATTTGCTGGGAGTGAACATCAAGCATGGCATGTGTAAAGTTTCTTGAAATTCTTCTGCGCTGTGGCAATTACAGTGTTTAGAAAGACTAATAGACCGATACAGAGCAGATTCAGGGCAAGGAGAGGCAGTAAAAGTAAACGTGCTCATCTAAACTGAAGCTGGGATGCCTCTTTTTCTCGCCTTTACAAGAACCTTTTATTGTAATGCTTTCTCTGCACGGAGAACAGCCAAATGTAACAAATCAGCCAGTTACATTCCTCATGTTACCGACAGCTGGGCCTCAGGAAAATACCGCATTTCTATCAGGCCCCGTTCACACTGCATGCGTTTCCATCCGCGTTTCGGGAACGCGTGCAGGAGGCCGACACGCAGGACATCAGAAAGTTCATAGACTGCACTGTCTGATGTTCACACTGCATGCCTTCCGGACCAGTGCGGGAACGCATGCTACACACATTTTTTGCCAAAACACGCGGCTGACCCATTCACTTCAGTGAATGGGATCAGCCACGCAATGCATAGAAACGCAGATGGCGCGCTTTCGTATGCTTTGCGTTCCAAACGCACAGCCATCCGTGTTTCATAATGTGAACGTAGCCTGACAGCTGTGAAAATGTTTATGAATTAGCACACAGAAGTGTAAAATACCAAATGCGGTATTTTCCCTCCCAGATTTTTACTGCAAAGCCTTTTATGAATCAAAGCCAATGTCTCATCCATGTTGTGATGTCCTATATCACACAATTATATTGATTTTCTTTATTTGTTAATCTTCACTGAATAGGTCTTGGACATCTGATTGGGTCTCCCTTGCTCCGGGCATACATGCATGGCTACTTCATCGATATACGGCTGTACCACAAGGTAACAGAGGGGTGTTTGAATACATGAATGATTTCTGTGGTCAGCAGGATTGCATCATTCAGATCCATGTTTGTGTTTGCAGGTGAAAGCAATGGTGAATCCTTTTGCCTATGAGGAATACAGGCGAGAGAAGATCAGACAGAAGATTGAAGAGACTCGCGCTCAGCGTGTGCAGATTAAGGTGAGCATGAAGACTATCACAAGAAGCTCACAACCAGTTTCTGTCTAGGATTGGTTCTGTACCTGGGCTGGCAACAAGGGCAGGTGAAGAACCTGTTTCAGGCAAATGTACTTTGTTTCTGAGGCAACAGATGGAAATGGCGAACTATGTAGAGTTGTCAGGTGCTTTCTTAAAGGATACCCAAGGTGAACGCCTCTTTGAAGGCTCCAGGCAGATATGGGCGTGAGTCCCCATGCCCACCGCTCCCCCCGATCACGTCCGCCCATTTTTTATTCAGTTTATATTATAATTTCAGTTTATAAATGCAATGTACGGTAAATAAATGAGCACAACCTCTTTTTCTCTATCTCTTGTAGAAACTACCTAAAGTAAACAAGGAACTTGCTCTGAAGCTGATAGAGGAGGAAGGTGAGGAGCGGCCGCTGCAGAAGAAGAAGCAGAAGGTAAGTGTTCTGTGGAGGGGTTTGGGCAGAATTACCTGGCAGAGTCTGTTATCGAGTGTTAAAGCCTGTACTCACTGGAAGAGGGATCAGAGAAGCGTCAGCGACGCGGCTGTATGAGCAAGCGTTTCCCCGATTCATCTCTCTACTCGTGGGAGCACACGACAGGCATGAACGCGAGTTCAAACGATCGTGGCACTGTGGGGGTAGTCAGGGATCTTAAAGCTCCAATTGCGCCGCAAAATGTAATTCACTTTAATCGCCCACATGTACCCAAGGTCGTGGAAACAATCGCTAGCCAAGCAAAAAAATCACAGGTCATGGGAAAATCGTTTCAAAAAATTGTGACGTGGGTACATAGCTTTAGAGTGATAAGTTTTCCTCAACACTTTTTGGAATGGTATGTGAAACGATTCTGTGGTTGATTGGAGTATATGATTTCGTCGATTGAATTGTTGGCTTTTACAATTGTATCTGAAGAGAGAAAGTGCCATAATCATCCTGTTTATGCAAAAAATCAATAATTACCTTTTGGTTACTTCCGATCCTTCAAATCTGGTTGAATGACTGCATCTGAGGGGAATATTGTACTGTTCATGGACACCTTTAGCTGAAGTCCTCAGTCTCTTCCTCCCTGTATGGTTTGACCAGAGACAGGATGATTATTGTGTGAGCAGAATCAGCTGGCTAAGAAAGATTCAGCCACAGTCAAGTGTCTCTCACTGTGGGCTCGGGCATAACCATACTATAAGTACTCTGTAAAGATGCATGCATTAATGCGCATGCTTGGAGGGAATGCATGATGGGAAATAATGGGCAGCATGGTGGCATAGTGGTTAGCACTCTCACCTTGTAGCGCAGACTCCCTGGTTCATATTCCAGCCAGGACAACATCTGCAAAGAGTTTGTATGTTCTCCTCATGTCTGCATGGGTTTCCTATGATACGACTGATGCATACACTACACGATACATACAGACATACGACTATGGCAGGGATTAGATTGTGAGCTCCTCTGAGGGACAGGTAAGTGACAAGACAATATACTCTGTACAGCACTGTGGAAGATGTCGGCGCTATATAAATACTAAATAATAGTAATAAAATAATGGTGATTAGACTTGGGTTTTTGTTAGATACCCCGCTTGCGCTTTCTGTAAAAACTGTACATTTTATTTACAAAAAAACTGATCGTTTCTCTCCTGCAGAAAATGCCTAATCTCCTCAGCGACGACCGATTTAAAGCCATGTTCCAGAATCCAGACTTCCAAGTGGACCAGCAGAGTGAGGAGTTCCGGATGCTGAACCCTCTGGTGTCTAAAGTGACAGAGAAAAGGAGGAAGAAGCTGAAGGCGATGGAGATGCTGCAGGCCAAAGAACAGGTGCAGTACGGGCGTGGTCCATTCACATCTCACACTCTGGCAGCTGTGCGTCTGCCTCACATGCTTCCCACACTCCTAGGAGATCTTGTTCACCGTGAGCTTGCTGGGTAATCTGTAACTCTGGGTTTCCTACCCCACATTAATCCATGCCATGCACTGACGAGGATCAACCAATCCGAAACAGTCTGTATGCGTGTTGGATTATTGGTTGTACAATTAACAAGCTAACACATCATTGCATTCCAGCGGTTCTGGGGGTGTGGCTTGCTTTCAGGGACAACAAAGGATGATTTGCATATTCAGCATTGATGCATCGTGGGAGGCATCATATGCTCACTCCAACCGGAATTATTGCAAATGCCTTCTGTTTTAAGAAGGCAAACTTTAGTTATACCTCCCATATGCAACCTCGTGCAATGATATGTTCTGTTAGCAGCCGTTCATGGAAGAAAGATGTGGATCTGAATGGATGATCTCAGTTTTTTGGCTAATCCAGCTAATACATATATTTTTGTAGCACTGAGCGGCTTTATTTTGGAGGAATGTTCTGGGCAGCCAGATAAATGCACTGATGAAACACGGTACATGAGAAATGTGTTATTTGTTAAAAATGTTGTAATTCTTTCCAACCAGTCCTGTTACTTAGGTAGCCAAGCAACAAATAATATATATACAAGCCAGCATGGCATATTCTGCACTTGTCCACTAAAGATCAATGCATATGGGTACAACCCCTCTATAAGCCTGCTGATAGGACAGGGCAGCTAACTAATGAGTCATGACACTACATTTCTCCTGCTGTAATCAAGTTAGATTCAAAAAACTAATTGGCAAATCTTTGGCAATGAAAATAAAAGAGGGTCAGTAACTTGCCTGTGGAGGGGGAAGGTCCTGGATCCTATAGAGCAGTGATAGCTAACCTTGGCACTCCAGCTGTGGTGGAACTACAAGTCCCATGAGGCATTGCAATACTCTGACAACTCCACACATAACTTGGGGAGGCAGAGGCATGATGGGATTTGTAGTTTTTTCACAGCTGGAGTGCCAAGGTTAGCCATCACTGCTATAGAGCCTTACCTGTCGCCTCTCGGTCCCCTCGTTTCAGTGCTGATCCGTTTTATTTGCTGTCTTCGGGAGCCCTCATATGGCTTCTGATGCAGTCTGGCACAAGAGTGCTCTGGAAGCCTTCTGAAGGTCGCCAAATACTTATTTCGCCAATTGGTCAAATGCATGCATGGGGTAACATCGCTGGCCCTATAGGATCTAGAGCCTTCCCTCTCCATACGTAAATATCTGACATTTTTGTTTGTTTTCTCACTGGATGGTCCAGTAGATGCCCCATTCTCTTTGGCCAGTCGATACAGGTGCAGTCTGCCTGCATGCGCTCCCCTGTCACTCTTCCGCGGCTGGGAGCATTCTATGGCAGCTGGAGAACAATCCAGGCAATGGGAGCGTGGTGAGGCTTGCGCAGTGCGCCCAACTGAGCAAAGATAACGGGCATCTCCCGGACCATCCAGGAGGACAGTGGTCTGCATGGAGCGGGCTGGAGGAAGCCCCAGGTATGTATAAAGCTTTTTAACCCTTCCACTTTTAGGTTTACTTTAAGGTTTGATACTTACCTGAGTAGAGGGAAGGATCTGGATAGTTTAGAGCCTTCCCGTTCCTCCTTCCAGACTGTCATTCCCACGTTGTCCACCTGTAAAGCTGCTTGGTTAATTGTGGTAGATCTTTGAACAGCTCGTGCCCCTTAGTAGTTACGAGGACGAGTGCATTGCTCCAGTGCATGTGTTCAGACTTGTGAATGCGCAGTAGGGATGCATGGGCCCTCAGAACTACTCGGGACACAAGTAGTTCTGAAGAGCTGTTCAACTGAGCAGGTTGAACGGTGCGGGAACGGCAGGCGTCACAGAGGAACTGAAATCCTCTATACTATCCAGAGCCTTTCCCTGCCTCTACTCAGGTAAGTATCAAACTTGAAGTGAGTTTTCTCATTTCAGGTTTTCTTTATGCCGCGCCTGCTGCATCCCAATGCAACTCAAAAAGCAACAATCATATGACCCTGCGGCAGAGTGCACCAACAGGGTCATATGCATAGCTCCGCCCCCTGCTTAGTGAACGTACTCCTTGCTGGGCAGATTGTACGTCACTGGGATTCCCGTCGCTCCGCGCATGTGCACTGCACTCCGTCGTTTACATGCATCGCCCATAGACTTTCATTACCTTAAGCACCCCATGTTAAGCTTGGTGCTTGCAGTAACGCGCTGTTGCCCTTGCGTTAGCTCAGATACTTCCAGTGAACCGCAAGGGACCACAATAAGTGTTAGTCTCCATAGACTTTCATTGCTTTTGCGGCCCCATGCAGCATAAAAGGATAACACAACGCAAGTTTACCCTACAAGTATAAAAGGGGCCTGAATGTACATGAGATGTTATTTCTATTGCTAATTTGTGTTGCGGGGAAACATAGGAGGTTCAGACAAGTGTGGCCTCTGCCTGAGTCTTTACTTACTGAGCAATCACTGGATTAAACAGTGGTGATTTTGTTTGAACTATTGCAGTACAGTTCTGCTTGGAATATACTACGGTTGCTGGAGCAGTAAAGCAGCATATGATAAGAAGCAGGTGACAGATGGAGAAGCCGGTCTCACGTATGCCAGGAGAATTGCTTATCATAGCAGAATAGAATAGATAGCATTATTTACGCAAGCAGATTCCGGTGCTTCCCACACTAATCATACAATCCATAATACCATATTGGTGGAGTGACAGAGTTCAGAATACGTCATTTTATAAGAGGATGTAGTAATGCCTATCTGTAGGCAGACAGCTGCACACATACTTTTAAAGAAAACCTGTAACGAGAAAAAGTTCCCCTGGGGGATACTCACCTCAGGTGGGGGAAGTCTCCTGATCCTATCGAGGCTTCCCCCGTTCTCCTGTGTCCCATGGCGGTCTCGCTGTGCCCCTCTGAGCAGCGAGGATGTATATATTTACCTTCTCGGCTCCAGCGCAGGTGCAGTATCAGCTCTCCGCTCGGAGATAGGCGGAAATAGCCGATTGCTGTCTGTCCACTCTACTGCGCAGGTGCAAGTCTCCTGCGCCTGCGTAGTAGAGTGGACCCGACGGAGATCAGCTATTTTCGCCTATCTCCGTGCTGAGAGCCGCAACAGTGCCCCCCCCCCCCCTCCCCCCCCGCTGGAGCCAGGGAAGGTAAATAAATGTAGCTTGTCAGGCTTGTCAAGCTAGGATTACCGGAGACTTCGGAGAAGCCAGCGCTGGACTGCCTGCAGCTACAGGGGAGGGGGAAGCCCCAGGGTCCCAAGGTAAGTACCCCCCAGGGGACGTTTTTTTAAGATTTTATGTGTGACCCAGCTATACCTGCCCAAAGATTTAAAATTATGATCAGACAACGCTGAGATCATATTACTGTTGTCAACGTTGTCTGATCATAATTTTTTTGTATGACCTGTGTTTCTGCACAACATTCTAGTGAACTTTGACAGGACATTTGCATGCAGCTGATGGATTATTAAGAGGGGTAATATACAGCAGAGTCCTGGTTATCAGGAACTCAACCAACCAGTACAAATCGCTGGCAGTGCTCACAGTGGTTAAGGCCAATAACCAAGACTCTACCGTACTGAGCATGAGCATTGCCTTGTGATTGGCTACGGCAAACATCCAATCACAAGGCGATGCTCGTGCACATGCCCGGTAGGTAATTTGTGGATGCTGCGGATGCTCCTCTAACAAAAGGTTGCTGGGCAGAGTAGGATCGAACGTGTTCGTCTCTCACTCCTCGTGCTGTCTTTTTGCCACGGTCACACGGCATACAATGCACGGTAGGGGATGCTGGGAATGGACACTTCAACACACAGCTTCAAAGGTCGGAGTCCCCTGTAAAGATGGATTGTGCTAAGGTCCAACTCTCCCAGTATCTTTTTGAGGATACAGTTTATGAGGTAAAAGATGGGAGGAGGTGGTTGTTATTTTTTATTTACTGCCTTTTATTGAAATTGCGGGATCTGGATAAATGGGTACCTTTTTTGATAGTTTTCCTTCAATATCAGATTTCCCAATCTGTTTTGCTTGTCAGTGGAGTGTAAAGACACTTTAGTTTAGTGTTTAGTGGAATGTAAAGACACTTGTGTAAAAATAGCTTCTTTTATTCCGAGAAGAGTGCAGTGCAGGTGTTGCCTCTTCTGCCCCGTGAGGAAGAGGCCTTGGTGGATCTGTTTTCGTCAGACTGATGAGCTTTATAAATAGAAATAAACACATGAAGCCACTTGCTTGATTGTCATGAGATTCTAATTCTGCATCCAGGAGGAAGAGGAAGAGCCAGAAGGAAAACCGAGTGATGCAGAGAGCTCTGAATCTTCCGATGATGAAAAGGCCTGGGTCGAAGAGGTCAGGAAACAGCGCAAGCTCCTACGCCAAGAGGAAAAAGCAAAGAGGCAGGAAAGGGAGAAGGAGGATCAACAAACAACCCTCAAGCCTCAGTTTTATGAAATAAAGGCGGGAGAGGAATTCCGTAGCTTCCAGGAGGCGGCAAAGAAGCAAAAGTTGATGAGGTAGGTGTGAGGCAGGTGGCTAATCTTTTCTACATGTGTCACTTCCTGTAAGACCCACAGTGACCTTCTCTCCATCAAGAGAGCCTCTGTGTTCAGTTTGGTGGACCTAAGATAACCTGTGCTGTGATTAGAGACAGAGCCTATTAGAGATTCAACCTGTCAGCTTTAATTTCCATTCCCCACAATACCTTGTATTTCTTTTTGTTGTGTGCACGGCCAAAGGAAACCATGAGCTTTTCACATTTTTGTCTTCTTACGTCTAACGACTCGGTCCAAGAACAGCAATCCGCAACAAGAAGAGGTTGCATGGCAGTTAAGTGGTTGGTTGGCATTCCAACCTAGTTTTGCTAGACTATCAGGCTCATATGCCAGCCAGAATAGTTTCTGCAAGAAGTTTGTAGGATCTCCCTGTATTTGCATGAGGGTACTTCAGGGCACTCCGGCTTCTTCCCCCAAACTAATAGCCTTCTGAGTTCCTCCTCAAATTGGTCCTAAACTATTGTAGAGATTAGATTGTTAGCTTCTCTAAGCGGCAGTAGTGATGAGAAGCAGTTACTCCGAAACTGATGTATACATGTTGGATTACTATCGCTCTGTAAAATGAATAGCCGTAGCCACACTTTGCAGTCCATCAGCTGTGTATGAGTGGGGCATACTGAAAACTTTCAAACGGTCTGGACGTGAGTCACTAATGCTAGGTACACAAAATGAGATTTTCTGGCAGATTTACTGCCGGATTGATTATTTCTAACATGTCTGATCGATTTTCTATAGAAATGAACGGGAAATCAGATCAGACATGTTGGAAGTAATCAGCCTGGCAGTAAATCTGCCAGAAAAACTCATTGTGTGTACCAGGGATAAGTCTCAGTAGGAGGCTATGGAGGGGGGCAAGGGGGGGGGGCTAGTGAGTGGCAGTCCCAGAGAAGACTCAATGTGCCTGATTCATTAAGCTGCTCGGCTATAAGAGGGCAAGCTTAATGACACTAACGCAAGCTAAATAAAGAGCCGCACTGCTCCTTTTAAAGGTACCGGCCACTCCTTATGTGGCGGAGATGTGAAGTAATGCAGCCACTGCTAGTAAAGGATCTGCAGCTTACACCTGATTGGACGAATAGAATGCCTGTCACACAGCCCATACTATTTTCAGTGTAGCCCGCCGAACCACCATCAGGGCCAATAGCAGCGCCATATTGGCATACTGGCCACTCTGAATTGGGCTTATATGCACAGGACCATTGCCCAATCCAAAACCGCCAGTATCTAGTACCGCGCTGCCATTGGCCCCGATGGTAGTTGCTAGTCGCATAATTTAGGATTGCTGACTATGCAGCACTACTGCGCGGCTCTGTATGTAGCTCATGTTCGTGTCATTAAGCTTGTACTGCTATACCAGCACAGCTTAATAAATCCGGCCCAATGTGCTCAGGATAAAGAAATAGAAAGCATGAACAATAAATGGAGGACTGGAGAATCCAGCACAATTGAGTGGATCTATTGCATCACATAAGCATGGTACAAACAGCATTCACATTGTACTTATCATGATGTAGTTCTGGGTCGGAAAGTGGAAGGTGGCTGGTAACATGTCTGTTGCTATGGGGGGTTGTGGAGGGGCAACGAGCAGCGCACAACGCGTACTTGTGGGGAGAACTATGCAATCTGGCAGTGCTTGGACATTGTGGATCCCCCAAGATCTGGCATGCCAGATCTTTTAGCAGATGTTGGGTGGCTGCTGTAAGCACACTGGAGTCACTCACGATTCTCGACCAAGGCGGTCTTTATCA
Source organism: Hyperolius riggenbachi (assembly GCF_040937935.1). NCBI lineage: Eukaryota > Metazoa > Chordata > Amphibia > Anura > Hyperoliidae > Hyperolius > Hyperolius riggenbachi. The sequence goes on from NC_090649.1 coordinate 92,626,302, forward strand.
TCCACCACGGCCAAGTGCATTCCAGCGTGTGTACGAATCTGATTAGAGAGAGATCTGTTGGCTGCCCATTCACCGCAGGCTGAAAATGATCTGGAATCGACCTTGTGACGCCGCATCCAGCCAGCTCACCGACCCGCCGCTAAATGTTCTTCCAGTACTCAGTGCAAGTTTTACATTACCTGTCCGTTCTCCATACACGCGCCACGCGGTTGCCTAGTAACATGGGCTCATGTATGACGTCTGACGTTTCAGGCATGCCCTTACTAGGCAACCACGGGCGCGTGTATGGAGAACGGAGGAATCCTGGAGCCAGCGGAGGACAAGTGGAGGCCACGGACAGGTAATGTATCACTTGCACTGGGCACGGGGGGGGGGGGGGGGGGGGGAGACACATTCAAGATTAGGGGGGACGGTGCTGGGAGTTTTGTCGCATTCGTCACTCATCCTGTTATTACACGCCATTACCGCCGCACACCCAATCGAGCAAGTCGGCTCTACATCTTGCAGCATGTGCGAACGACTAATGCAACCAATTTCGGCCCGAAATTGGTCGCATTGTCGGTCAGACATGCACTTGGCGGCACCAATTTTCATCCGATACGATTATAATTATGGAATCAGGTGGTCAATCGGCCGCCAAGTCGCCTGATGTATGGCCACCTTAACACCTATTCTAAATCTATCAAAGTTTGAGAAGCTCTGCAGCTTGTATATTTGAGAAAGTCATTCTCTTTGTTTCATGAAACTGAAGTTGGCACTTGCTCTGTGGACATAACCTGGATATAATGACGTTGGCAAATGTCAATATACACGCCTTATAATCACAAATGAATGACGCTGTGTTTCTGCACATAATGGATATTGAACCTTTGTAGTAATTGGTTGAAAAAAGCAGATCATCTCACGAAGGAAGGTCCTTTACAGCGACAAGTTGGTCTATTCTTTTACAGCTTGTTTTTTTTATCTACTGCTCTACTTCACAGAGGTCATGTGTATATTACTGTCATGGTTATCACTATGACTAAGTCTCATTGTGTAATTGTCGTGTGACTGTTGATGCCAGCCTCTCCTATGTTATAACTTCTTAGAAAACCCCATTACTTCCTCCAGTCATCTTTAGCACCTGACCTGGTGCCACCCAGAGGGTGTGGTGTTATATTGACACTTGAAGTCATGTGATAAATGACCTCATTGGTGAAGATTGGTGGAAAGTGTAGGTCATGTCAAAGCCTCTGGCCTTAGGAGTGGAGAGAAGTTTATTATTGTTACTTAGTGGAAGAAGGATGATGTGTTGGCAGGGCATGTGAATACATGACAGTGACAGTCAGTATTCTTGAGCCTTGCCTTAAAGGGAACCTTAACCCAATCATAAAAAATGAGTTTAACTTACCTGAGGCTTCTACCTGCAGCCATCCTGTGCCCTCGATGTCACTCCTGGATCCTCTGGTCCCCCGCCGGCAGCTAGTTTCGTTTTTGCCGACTCTGAATCGGCTGGCCACCACGCGTCTCATTGAACGCGTCACCGCGGCAACAAAACGCTATAGCGGGTGTCAACACGTGGTACGTGTTGACACCCGCTATAGCGTCCTGTTGCCGCGGTATTTTTATAGCATTGCATCATTCTCTAATATATGCAGTTTACACACTACACTCATCATTTTAAAGGGTTTCACAAAGCAGAACTAATGACCTTTTTAAGTTTCCTCTGCAGTAAAACCATAAACAAACTTGAAACAATGAGAGACAGTTGAGATAAGAGATTTGACAGTACTGTCCACTACTTTTTGGGTCACAGAGCTCAGTGAAGCTCTTTCGCAGAGATAACTGAAGTTTCTTAAAGGTGGCCATACATCAGGTGACTTGGCGGCCGATCAACCATCCAATTTGATTATTATAATCGAATTAGATGAAAATCGGTGCCGCCCAGTGCACGCCCGACTGACAAAGCGACTGATTTCTGGTAAATGAAACTCTTTTCCTTAACGTCAGTTTAGGTTCACTTTAATGTCCCGTTTAGACCAATCCCAGGAGGCAGATGGCCAAGGCGGATTACAGCTGCTTCCTAACATTTTATTTTTAGTGAATCTTTTCCCTGAACTACATATTATTTGTCCAGCCCTATTATTATGCTTTATTTTATTATCGGCATTATACATGGAAATATGACTTCAGCTTGGCTTGTCCCTTTTTAGTTGCAGCGGTAGCAGCTCTTGACGTGTGAGCGCTGGTATCTGGAACTGGGACAGCATTGGGGCTTTCCATTACAATCACTAAACTTCCCCCTGCCTGTTTCACACGCACGCCACCTGCACGCCTACACTGCATTATTGCATTGGATATTTACTAACCAGTGGGCTAAATCCATCCACCCCAGCCCGTGCTCTGCCCTGATTATTTGGCAAGTTTGGCATGATATAAATAACATATTTACGCATCTGCAGTACAGCAGAGCCGTAAGTCTCAACTAACTGGCATGCCTGATGGATGACAGGGACCTTATTTTTCAGGGGTTTCAAGGTGTTTTAACTACTTACTTTACTTACTACAGGATATTCTCGTTGTTACAAGTGGCTCCTAAAAGTCACATGGCATGAATATGTTACCCCCATTAAATGGGCCCAGCGTGCTAGCACACACCTGGGCTCATCAACCCCACCTCTCTCTAACTACACTAAACAGAGATCCCTTCTCAGGGGTCTGATCCCCCCACCCCCATGCTGCGATCAGGCAGCATGGAGGATTACAAAGTAGATCTCTGACCCGACCTTGTTCCTGCGGCGATCGGGTTCCCCTCCATACAGTACTGCTGTCCACCTCACTATGCCGAATGGATCGGGTCCCGACTTGATGACATCATCAAGCTGGGGCCCGATCCATTCGGCACATAGAGGTTGATTGCAGTACTGAATGAAGAGGAGCCGAAGGTCAGGTGAGAGATTATTACTTTATAATACTTCTCTGCGCCCATCTCTGCAGGGTGGGGGGCATACACCTGGCAATAGGGGGGTGGGTGGGGTTGTCCTAAAGGGGAAACACTTGGCAGAGGGAGTGACACACACTAGATAACCATGGGGGGGGGGGGGGAGATAAAGGGGCACACGCCTGGCTATCCATGGGGGAGGGGAATAAAGAGGCACATCTGGCCAACTATGAGGGGGACAAATACAGAGGCACACCTGTCTAACTGAGGTGTAGGGGTTACAGAGGCACGTCTGGCCAACTATGGGGGAGAGGGGAATATATAGTATCACATCTGACGAACTACGCAAGGGGAGGGGGGGGGGGGATTATGAAGAGGCTCATACTTTACAATAAAAATCGAGGTTTGTGCACGCTACTGTGCACATTTTGTCAGCGTGTATGCTGTGTGATGAGCAAGAACGTCAGAATTGCATAGACAGCACTTCTGATGTTCAGATGATATGCGCTGCGCGGCAGTGCAATGTGGTATCGCACTACTGCACACATTTTTCAGCCAAGTACAGCGCTGACCCACATTCACTGTAGTGAATGGGATCAGTAGACAGTGTGCGATTGTGCGTGTTGCGTTCCATTCACACAGCATTTTGCGTTAACAATGGGAATGAGGCCTAATTTGTAAACACAGGATGTTAACAATATGTCTGCTTCCATGAAAGCGGGAAGTAGACAAACTTCAGATTTATTGTAGGTTTTATATCCGCTATAACACAGAATTGTTTTACTTTAAATCTAGCTGTAAGTTATGCTGTTGCTTAAGAGCAGGAAGTTCTGAGTTCAAGTCTGCTTTAAAAGAGAACTCTACTCATGTGACATTGCTGCTCACCTCCACAAAGGCCTTCTCTATATGTCCTTTTTATAAAATCCTGATGGGTGACGTTATGTGCATTGTGCGTCACTCCGACAGCTCCCAGGTTTGTTGTTTGATAGATATTAGACGCCTCTATAGAGAATAGGTGTGTCTAATGTATTGAAGAGCAGGGCAGAGTGACAACTATGTTACATCATGTCAGGATTTTATTAAGAAAAAAAGAAAGATAGTGATAATGTCATTGCGGAAGTGCATTAGTCTCATACCTGCCCTGCCTGAAGGCCTGGCACATAATCTTTAGAGGAACTGAAAATCTCTGTTTTCAACACTCCTTCAAAACAGATATGACATTTAAAGATTAATTGCAGTGACTGATATAACTATAGGCATGTCTTGTGTAATCTCCTCCTTGTGCGACTAAGAATTCAGTAGCTGCAGGCAGTGCGGCCATTAGTGGCGAATACTTTACATTCCATGGTGTGCTGTCTGCTTTATTCTATAGAGCTGGCACATTTGCTGCCCGGCTATAGAAGTGACACTGACAGCTGATGTCTGAGGACTTTATAAAGCATTATGGGCCAGCCATGTCAGTGGAAGGGTGTATCTCAAGAGCTGACCACACACTGTACAGTCTGGATTGTATAGTCCCTAGGTTCTCAATGTGTGGTATGTGTACCCCAGGGGTTACTTCTGAGGGGTCCAGGGGGTACTCGGGCTTGATCTACTTAACCAAGAATAACACATTTTAGAGTTTTAGAAAATAACAATTATTTTAATAACACCAAATTAGTGTTTTAGCTAATTAGAAGCAATCATAAATGCTTGGAAATTGTTTAAAACCAATTATCATGTACTACAATTAAATATATATATATATATATATATATATATATATATATATATATATATATATATATATATATTTGTCACTGGGTACTTGTGATAATGCTTCCTATGCTAGGGGGTACTTGGTGACTACAGGGCTTTAAAAGAGGTACATACCAATAAAATGCTGAGAAACACTGGTATAGTCTTGCCACATCTGTGCTGTATAGGAGGCAGCAGAGAATTTATTCAACATATTGGTTAGGTAAGTTCAGTAAGTATGTAAGGGAGTGTCCGAGAACCATGCCAGACACATGACATACACAGCTACTAGCTATGTGTTGGAGACAATGGAATGAAAATGTAGTGTAGTTTAACCACTTGAGGACCGCAGTGTTAAACCCACCTAAAGACCAGGCCATTTTTTGCTCCCTCCCCACAGCCTGCCAATCACGGCGATCGTCTGTCATAGGCTTCAGCCAGTGGCGTAGCTAAGGAGCTGTGGGCCCCGATGCAAGTTTCACATGGGGCCCCCCAAGCACTCTATACATAACAATTGATATGGCACACCAAAACCTGCCAATGGCAACTACAGTGTCAGAGGTGCAAGAAGGGGATGGGGAACAGTTTAATGATTACCACTATTCATAGCATCCATAGAAGTGATTATTATGAGCACAGGACCAATAGAGAGCTAAAACTGTAGTTGAGGGAGGGCCCTTCAGGGTCCCTCTAACCCAAGGGCCCCGATGTCGGTACCTCTGCAACCCCTATTGCTACGCCCCTGGCTTCAGCCAAGGGCCAAAAGCTTACTGTTTTATATATACTTTTAAGTTAGCCAATAAATGGTATCATCCTGATTCAAAACTTCTTGCTTTTACTGTTGGCTAACACGGTACAATAGTCTATTGCTACTAT